>NC_138548.1:125737177-125777177 GCF_964273705.1 Natrix helvetica
CAGTAGAAAACCTAATGGTAACAAAAATAAAATAAAATGGTAGGAAACTATGGCTCTGATTGTTAGACTGCCACTGCAATATACTTCTTGTTTGGGGGAAATAAATACAAATCTTGATAGGATAATATCTTGATTAGGACTAATTAAAATGTAACAAAATGCTAATTTAACCATTATGACCCCTCCAAGTATTGCTCTGGTAGAACAGATGGTTTGTTCTGTCTCCATAGTTGTGTTAGCCAAAGGCCAGGCTGACTGCAGGTTATGGAAGGTATAGAACCCCAGGATATCTATAAAGAGCCAGATTGGAACAAAATGCCTTACACAGTTACCTGCATTTCTCACCCACATCCTAAATTAATTGCAAGATGGAACAGCCATATGTTGGAGGTGCTATTTTTAGTATACTCAGCTTTCAGGGGAGGAGGCTTGTGTGTCCCATGTGTGCCTGTCAGGACTGCCGACAGAGGATGGCACTTGATTGTCAATGGTGGACAAGATCTATTAAGGAACCATCTATCCTGATTCAATGAAATCTTCTTTTTAATGTTCAGCTCACTTTGCTTCAGTTTTATAGGATGGAGAAAGGAGAAGGAAGAGAACAAGTCAACTTTTTAGCCTCCACACTCGTACCACCTCCACTCAAGTTTAGGGAAGTCCAGGTGTCCTCTTAGACAAAGCTACTCTCCCCTCTCAAGGGTCAGGGGATATTCAAGGCAGTAAGTCCCCTGGTGGGCTTGAAGCTGCTAGGCATGCCATAGCAAATATGGCCAGAGTCAGCCTCTAGTTCCACCTCATTACAGGCAGATTAGTCCTTGATCCCAAACAGCCAGGCCCAGGGGAAAGACATTCTGGGAAACAGGAAAGGTTAATTTCTGGGAGATTAGGCATGGGCCTCACTGGGATGTGAAATTGAGTTAGATCAGTTCATCTGAACAAAGGGAACAGCTGCAGTACACACTGAAGGAACTTCTAAAAATAGCCTGATATTTACCTGTTAGGGCCTGTGTAAGACCTGGAAAAGGTATCATTGCTTGTTGGAAGTATAGCTAAGATTAGGACTGGTCCTTGAATTGTTCCCAAGGAATCATTCCTTCCTCACCTTGTTGGGACCTCCAAAACATAGAAAAGATGTCAAGGCATGAGAGCCCCAGCCAACTCACAGCTTAATTACTGCCAACCTGCCTTCCAATGAGGACATGTGCACTGCAGGAGTCAAAAAGAGGGTCATGAAAATATTTACAGACTCCTCGCATCCTGTACATAAATTGTTTCAACTCCTACCCTCAAAATAGACACAAAAACAGTTTTCCCCCGAACACCATCACTCTGCTAAACAAATAATTCCCTCACCACTGTCAAACTATTCACTAAAGCTGCATTACTATTACGAGAAGATATAGTCTTGTTTCAACTCCTACCCTCAAAATAGTGTACTGCACACCAAGGCAACTAGACACAAAAACAGTTTTTCCCCGAACACCATCACTCTGCTAAACAAATAATTCCCTCACCACTGTCAAACTATTCACTAAAGCTGCATTACTATTACGAGAAGATATAGTCTTCTCAACATTCCCATCTCCTCCCACTTATGACTGCAGACTGTAACTTTGTTGCTTGTATCCTTCTGATTTATATCAATATTTTTTCCTGATTGCTAATGGTACCCTATGACTATCATTAAGTGTTGTACTTTATGATTCTTGATGAAAGTATCTTGCCTTTTAATGCACCAAAGACAAATTCCTTGTGTGTCCAATCACACTTGGCCAATAAAGAATTCTATTCTGCTTGACTTCCGGTGGCACTGCTGGCCTTGGCGGACGCTCCCTCAGGAATGCCAGCCCCGTGTTTGAATAACAAGCTGCTAGGATAGCATAAATCAGCTGTCCAGTGGTTTGAAACCCCCCCCCCTTGGGGGAAGTGAGCTGTCTGGCATAGGGTACAGTTCCCCAGTGGCCCCAGAAGCAATTCTGTGGCGTGAAGGGTGTGAACTCCCCAGGAAGCCCGAGAATCTCCTCATCTCGGGACGCTTCTGCCTTTGCAGAAACAAAAGGCAGCGTCCACTCCTACTGTTCCAACGTTTATTCTACATCTGAACAAGATGCAGGCAGAGCAAATCAAGAGGTCAACATAACGCAAGTACAAGCCTTAACTCCATAGATTATATCTCCTTCTGTAAACTTAAAGGGAACTTTAAAAAAATGGCGCCGGAACAATAAAGGGTGTGGTGAAAACAAGAGTGAAGCAGAAAGCTGATTAGCACTTGTTAAGTGCTTGTTAGTGTTGTTGGAAGACTTGGGAGAATAGGTGGATTTTCTGGACTGAACAAATTGGTTGCTAAAAAGCTTAATTTGAATACTTTGAAATGGCTTCAAAGCAAACAAAATTCAATGTTTCAAAATGTGCTGGCAGTTCGCCAGCGCAATCGCAAAAGCTGTAATCTTTACTACCTCCGGTGGAAACACAAACACAAACCATGACACTGGAGGCTCTACACAATAATTTACAAAATGCATTAAAAGAACAGGCAGTTGTCTTGGAGGGGAAAATCACAAGTGCCTTTAAAGATGTCTCTGATGAAATATCTGGAATTAAGGATTTAATCCAAACACGTAACCAAGAGATAAGGGAGGATATAGTTGATGCATTTAAAGGACTATTTGGTTACGTAACATCTCTCGATGAGAAGGTGGAAGAAATTAATGAGTCTAATAGAAAGTTGGACAATAAACTTATGGAGGCACAAAGTAAAATTGATAAGTTGGAGACGGACCTTACAATGATACAATATAGAACAATGGAATTTGCCCTGAGGATAAGGGGTTTGAAAGAACATAACCAAGAAAATTTAAGAGAGATTTTTGCAGACGCTTTCACTCAATTAACTGGGGAACCAAAGGCCGAATGTGCCTGGCAAATCGACAAAATTTACTGCGTTAATTCATGGATTGTCAGACAAAGACAACTGCCAAGAGATATTGTAATCTATTTTGTCACCAGGAAAATTAGGAATGAAATATTGCAAGCAACCTATAAAAACAAACTGCAAGTGGCAGGTCAAGATGTGATAGTATTGAAGGAAATCCCCCCCCCCCCCCAATGTTGAGATCTAGAAAGGACTATGCATTTCTAGTGGATGAACTTAGAAATCGCCAGATTCAATACAGATGGGAGACCCCAGCCAGATTGGTGGTGAACTACATGGGAGAAAGACATCATCTCAACTCTGTCTGGAAGGCAAAATATTTTTATAGCATAGTATTAAAGGCAGGATGCCCCCCATCTCCAGGTCCCAAAGAAAGAAAAGAGACAGAAGAGCCCAGGCAGCAAGATAATCAGGCACAAACTAGGGTTGTGATTCTTAAATGAGGATAATTTGATAAAACTAGTTAGGGACCAGGGTCAAATGCATATAAAAAGGTGGTATAATGTATTGATAGAAATAGACTCAGAAACAGAATTAGTTAAAGATTGTATGATAAAATGGGCACAAAATTTTGAAGAACCAATAATGATGGAAACATGGGAAGAGATTTGGGTAAGAAATGTAAAATTTACACAAGCTCAGAACTTGAGAGAAAATTTTTACAAGATGCTGTACAGATGGCATTTAGATCCAAAAAGGCTAGCTTGTATGTATCCGAATCTACAATCTAAATGTTGGAGATGTGATTGTGTTAGTGCCACGTATTACCATATCTGGTGGACTTGTAAAAAAAGTTAAAGCATTTTGGATAAAAATATAGTGGGTTATTCGAAATATTTTGAAAACGAGGATAAAGTTCATGCCCCAGTTGTTTCTGTTAGGTATAGTTTCAGATTGTACTGTTATAGAGACTAATTTGATTTTGAACCTAACGACGGCAGCAAGATTGTTGGTGGCGCAATATTGGAAGAAGGAAGAGTTGCCCACTATCCAAGAATGGACGTTAAAAGTAGTAAACTTAGGAGAGATGGCCAAAATCTCAGCTTATCTGAAGGACCATTCAGATGAGAAGTACAAGCTGGACTGGAGAAGATGGATTGACTATATTCAAAACAAATACCGGACTAAAAAATTTCTGTTCTGTTCTTCTGTTCTGTTCTGTTCTATTCTCTTCTTTTCTTCTGTTCTCTTCTTTTATTTTCTTCTACTCTATTCTTTTCTTTTCTTTTCTTCTATTCTATTCTTTTATTCTATTCTTTTATTTTCTTCTATTCTATTCTTTTCTGTTCTTCTATTCTCTTCTATTCATAGCTTCATAGTTCAGACTCCTGATGCAGCTGAGATATTGGCCTATTAAATGAAGGTCTTAAATACGGTAGTCTAGCTGCTATTCCCATAAGCAATGACTAAGTATTGAAAAAGAGCTAGCTGTGTGCTTTGTGACACAAGTGCTGCACAAAGATTTCCAGGTGGCTACCCAGGCAGGGCTTCTTAAATTTGGATCCTACAGCAGCATTTCTACTGAATTCATGTTTCAAAAGAATGGGGCCTTTCCTCAAGTTCAGTTTGGCATGCAAGGTGCCTGGAATGCTAATAAAAATGAGAATGATTGCATTGATTTCTGCATTGATATCTCATCTTTTCTCTGGGAGTTCAAGACTGTATTTAGAGGGCATAATTTATTCTCAAGGCAGCAACCCTGTAAGTAGGTTGACTTACCCAAAGTCACCCACTATGTTGCATGTTCCAATAGGGATTTGAACTGGGCCTCAAGCTTAAGGCCCTGATAAATCCACACAGCTATCGCTGCCGCCACTGTCCTTACCGCCGCCATCACTGGCCGCTTCACCACCTCGCAATCTATCATTTGCTGCGATTTTGACAGCTGGCCGTTACTCGGGGTAAGAGTAAGAGGGGCTACTCTTACTCTTGTGTTCTATGATAGACACAAGCTTCCCGCTACCCCCTTGAACACTGTTGGCTGCCACCCCCCCATTGACATGTCATCTCCTTGTTCCATCTCCCCATGATGTCATCCCGTTTGGTTGATGCCACACTCTCCTCTATGTTATACTGCGACAGAACTTTACTCCCTCCGGGAACTCCCCCTTTCCCGGGGATGGCCTTCTTGCCTATCAAGATGCTTCCTTAATGATGGATCTTGAGATCCCAAGAGGTGGCATGCGAAGAAAAGATTTCTTAGGGGTTTTTTACAGGGGTTTTTAAATCAAAATTTAAGGGGGGCTGGGGGGGTTGATTCGGATGGCTCAGACAGGCTTGGGGGGGAAGTCTGCCGGGGCACAGACCAGAGCTAACTAATGGGCGCGGGTCGGGAGTGCTGGGAAGGGTTGGGATTCTGGGGGAGACGTTAAGCTATTCCATTGGGGGGTTTACCATCTCTACTGTTTGTGGGAGAGGCAGATATGGTGGGGGCCAAGGGCCAAATTATATCCAGGGGATGCGGGTTCGCTGTTTAAGAGCGAACTAGATGGTTCCGCCCCGGGCGCCTGATGGACTCTGAAAGATTCCTGATGGAACTTGGGACTTTTCCTGAATCCCTTGCTCACAACTCGACCAAAGCCCTAGTGGAAGCCTGGGATAGGGCGGCCACTGGGGCCTTGGATCGCGTTGTGCCTTTGCAGCCTCTGACCTGGTGTTGATCCTGGGTGGCTCCCTGGTTTACCGAGGAGCTCTGGGAAATGAAACGCCGGAAAAGAAGCCTAGAGAGTGGTTGGAGGGCCAGCCGGTCCGAATCTGATTGAACACTAATAAGAATTCATATTAAATCCTACTTAGTGGCGATAAAAACGGCAAAACGGCAACGTTTTTCCGCTCTTATCGCGTCCGCAGATAACTGCCCAGCCGCCCTGTTTAGGGTGACCCGTTCCTTACTTAACCAAGGAACTGGGAAAGACCCCTTGCAGAGTAGGGCTGAAGAATTTGTTCAGTATCTGCAGGATAAAATCGCTCAGATCCGGACAGGCTTGGACTCTGACTGGGTAGATTCAGGCGAGTCGACAGGGATGAATCTTGTGGAGACAATCTGGGACCCCCGAGGGCATGGACAGGATTATGGGGAGACTCAGTGCTGCCACTTGTGTGCTGGACCCGTGTCCCTCTTCGTTAGTTTCGGCTTCCCGGGAGGTGACATGAGGCTGGCTCCAGGCGATTACCAACGCTTCATTGAGAAACGGGTTCTTTCCCACTGCCTTGAAGGAGGCGGTGGTGAGGTCCCTCCTTAAGAAGCCTTCCCTGGACCCAGCTTCTTTAGCCAACTATCGTCCGGTCTCCAACCTTCGCTTTGTAGCAAAGATTGTCGAGAGTGTGGTAGCATGTCAGCTTCCCCAGTACCTGGATGAAGCTGTCTACCTGGATCCGTTTCAGCTGGGTTTCAGGCCCGTGTACAGCACGGAGACGGCATTGGTCGCGTTGGTCGATGATCTCTGGCGGGCCTGGGATAGGGGCTGCTCCTCTGTCCTGGTCCTATTAGACCTCTCAGCAGCTTTCGATACCATCGACCATGGTATCCTACTGAGATGACTCGGGGGGTTGGGAGTGGGGGGCACTGTTTTGCGGTGGTTTTCCTCCTACCTGTCGGATCGGTCACAGTTCGTGTTGACTGGAGGGCAGGGATCGACCCCGAGGCGTGTCACTTGTGGGGTGCCCCAGGGGTTGGTTCTCTCACCCCTCCTGTTCAACATATGTATGAAACCACTGGGCGAGATCATCAGTAGTTTTGGGGTACGGTATCATCAATATGCTGATGATACCCAACTTTTCATCTCTACCCCAAACCACCCAAACGATGCCCTCGACGTGATGTCCCGATGCCTGGAGGCTGTGCGGATCTGGATGGGGAGGAACAGGCTCAAG
The DNA here is from genome assembly GCF_964273705.1 of Natrix helvetica. Taxonomy (NCBI): domain Eukaryota; kingdom Metazoa; phylum Chordata; class Lepidosauria; order Squamata; family Natricidae; genus Natrix; species Natrix helvetica. Next base: position 125,743,983 of record NC_138548.1, read on the forward strand.
ATCAATCCCTCCAAGACTGAGTGGCTGTGGTTTCCATCATCCCGATTTGTGCATCTTGTTCCATCTTTGATGATAGTGGGAGAAATTTTAGCCCCCTCAGAGAGGCTAAATTTTAGCCCCCTCAGACTCCCACAATCTGGGAGTCCCCCTGGACACGCGGCTTAGTTTAGAAGAACACCTGACGCCGTGACCAGGGGAGCCTTTTACCAGGTTCGCCTGGTACGTCAGTTGCGCCCCTTCCTGGATCGCGATGCTCTGTGCACAGTCACTCATGCCCTCATCCTTTCTCGCCTGGACTACTGCAACGCTCTCTACATGGGACTGCCCTTGAAGAGCACCCGGAGGCTTCAGCTGGTCCAGAATATGGCCGCGTGGGTTATCATGGGGTACCTAGGTGCTCCCATGTTACACCCCTTTTAGGCAGCCTGCACTGGTTGCCGGTTGTTTTCCGGGTGCGATTCAAGGTACTAATTATGACCTTTAAAGCGCTCCATGGCTTAGGCCCAGGGTACCTGCAAGACCACCTACTGCCACCAGTAGCCTCCCACCGTCCAGTGAGATCCCACAGAGTTGGCCCCTCAAGGTGCCATCGGCCAGACAGTGTCGGCTAGCGACCCCCAGGGGGAGAGCCTTCTCTGTGGGAGCGCCTTCCCTCTGGAATGAGCTGCCCCCGGAGCTTCGCATAATCCCCGACCTCCGGTACTTCCGACGTGCCCTAAAAAGTTGGCTTTTCCAGCAAGCCGGCCTGGCCTGTTAATTTTATCTGATTTTTAAAATGTTAGTGTTATATTAATTTGGCTTGTTTCTTGGATTGTTTCTAATTTTCTTTTAATTTTTGTAATATGTGTTTTTTATTGCTGTACGCCGCCCTGAATCCTTTGGGAGAAGGGCGGCATATAAATCCAATAAAACAAAACAAACAAACAACAGTCCTATCTATCCACAGCCACCTTGACTTTTTAAATCCACTCTTAGGCACATCCACTTCACGACTATCCTTGGATAAACTCTCAGTTTCTATAAAGAGCTACTATTCTAAACAGCCTCACGAATATTTTTCTAAGCTTGAGGAGTCTGTAAACCCCTTCCCTTCTCTAAATGTTCCTTTCTAAGAAGCCGTTTTGTAGGGACATTTCCTGAGACGTGCCAAGCTTCCATCTCTCTCTCCTTAGCTAATACCCTGCAGTATCACAATCAATTGCATGGGGCTAGAGAATACAATTAAGGCCTACTGTGGGTAGGATGGGACCTGCCTGGGAATCAAGTGAAACAGTTTCTGTCCTGGCCAACCTGGCACCATTGGGGCTGTGTAGATGACAAGAGCATGTCCAGGGAGGAGCTTCAAATTGCCTGACTCACAGCTCACTGAGCCACCTCTTAACCTGTTTTTCTTAATCTGATTGCGATGAGATTTCAAGGGATCTGAGAGGGTCACCGGGCTGCTCACTGGGTGCCTAGTAGAGAGGAGGAAGAGAGAAATCTCTGGATCGGCAGGAGCTTGGAGGTTCTTTGTCGCACATTAAACACATCAGGCAGGGCTCCGTCTGAATACACACAGTGGAAATGTGTGTGTGTTTTTTTAAAAAAAATCTCACTGGGAATTGAACAAAAGGTTCAATTCAATGAACTTCAATGAAGTTGTATTTCAAGTAAAAGTTTGCAAAGGAAGGCTGCTAGGGTGAAGTTAGAACTCATTTATGAATCTGAACTGAACCCCTGAACTCAATACATGCAAGGAGTAACTCACACTGCAGAAAGAAACTGTCTGGGGTTTTATGGTAAGTGGCTGATGGCAGTTATAATCCAACACAGCTGGAAGTTTGCTAGGCTGTTTTGTCAATGCCTTATCACACAGGTGTCAAACTCGCAGCATCATGTTGCTGTCGCGTGACGTTTTTACCCTTCATGGAGCCGGGATGGGCATGGCCTGTGCACGACGCATCCAGCCCACGGACCACCAGTTTGACACCCCCGCCTTATCATGTCTGGGATACCTGTGGTTCTCCAAGATGTGGTTGAGCTACAATTCCTGAACTACATCTATCATCAGAAATGTATTGACTAGATTGCTAGGTGTGGTGCTTTAGAGGCCTCTGAATCTCTCTTCCCCCTTGGCTGTGGATCCCACTGACACCCTCTTACTGGGTCTTTGATTCTTCCAAATATATATTTAATCTTTCACCAGAATCACTACAATTCCTTCTGGTTTGGATTGATCATATCTCCATCTGTAGCAGCATTCTTGCTCCTATCTCTCTCCCTGTGAACGTATAGAGAGACATAATCTGCCAGCCGCAGACATCATTTTACGCGCCAACACCATGGGTCCATCAAAGCTTTTTTTGTTGTACATTTCTCAGACTTGGACACAAATATAAGGGTCTGCTTTATTTTTAGGGAGGACATCAACTGCGCCACCATTCTGCTGAATTCTCCAAGGTGCCTAATTGAGATAACAAATCACTCAACAAGCTTCCCCCAAATAGCCTTTTGGCTAGGTTTCTATTCTACCTATTAGCTCTCCATGTTGTGATGCCGGGTGTATTCATTTCTAGTGAAGCAATAGCTGGTTTAAGTAAACAAAAGAGACTTGTGACCTCTAAAAGTATCTTCCTCACTCTGGTCACTCTCAGAAATGTTGAACTTCATCTCCCATGGTGAATTGTTACATAGGGTGGAAATTAAGAATTGAAATTATTGATTGGTGAAATGGATTGGCTAGGAAGAAAGGGTAAAAGCAGGGGAAGCAAAGGAGGGGAAGTAAGAATAGAAGAAGGGGTAAGGAGGAGGAGAAGAGGAGGAGGGGAGGAAAGAGAGGGGAAGAAGAAGGGAGGAAGGAGAGGAGGAAAGAAGAAGGCAGAGAAGAGAGGTAGAGAAGGAGCAAGGTTGTTGCAAAATAAAATGGGGTGGCAAGAAAGTGACCCAAACTGTATTCTATATATTTGTAAGAAAATAACGATAAATGATTAATGATAATGATATAATTAATGGTAATTATAAGAGTGTATATTTGTGAATGAACTTGAAAGAGAAAATAAAAAACTTTTTTAAAAATTAAAAATAAACAATGCACGACCTTTCCACAATAAATTAAGGTTAAGCTTACCACCACCACCAAGGTTAAGAGCACTCCTGCAAACAACCCCAAACCAGGTTGAAGATCCATCCAGGCAGGGTAAGCAAGTTTGTGAATGCAGCTGCAGGCAACTTAGTTAAGGAGGCTGTGGGAATAAAGCCACTGTGTGTCTCTGTGTATGTGTGTGTATGATTGTATAGCAGCCGAGGTTGTCCAGCCTCCAGGATGTGATTCTTTTCAGACCCAAAATTTAGGAGCAGACAAGATGTTGGCTGCCTCTATAAAAAAAGATGTGGAGACTCTAGTCTAGAAAAAGTGCAAAGAAGAGCAACCAAGAGGATTAGGGGACTGGAAGCTCAAACGTATGAAGAACAGTTGCAGGAACTGGGTATGTCTGGTTGAATGAAAAGAAGGACTTAAGGGAGATACGATAGCAGTCTTCCAATATCAATATCTACATTATGATTCATAACAGTAGCAAAAGTACACTTATAGAGTAGCAATGGAAAAAAAATTATGGTTGGGGGTCACCACAACACGAGGAACTGTATTAAAGGTCACGGCATTAGGAAGGTTGAGAACCACTGCTTTAGAGAAAAGTTGGGGCTGCTGTTGCTATACCATCCTTTCTGCTGCCCATGGGCTGGGACTCATTACTGGGATGATGGTGCGACTCCCCAGATTTATGATATTGGAGGTTTTTTGTTTTTTTTATAAAAAGGTTTTATTGGTTTTTTCAAATATTTTGGGGAAAAGGGTACATAAATGTGGAGAAAAATGTTGACAGCTACATCATACGGAAGGTGGTACTTCCCCGGAGTCTTACATCTCTCTCTTATTTTATATATATCAAAATATCATTATTACATACATATTAGCAGTTTAGGTTTACTTCAAATTCTTTAACATCTTCAACCATACTTTATATCACTTCTAACCATTTCATTATATTAACAATTGCACTATGTTTTTAAATCATTTCTGTGACCTAAGTCTCATTGCTGTCTCTTCTCCCCTGTCTGTTGGCTGAGCCATGGCTCCTCCCCCCTTCATGTCTTGTGCAGTGTCTCTTGTTTCATCTAGGAGGTTCTTGTGTTTTTCCATGAAGGCTTCTGCCTCCACTACTGTATTAATTCTCACTCTACCCCCCTCCCAGAAAATCAACAAGCCTTCTGGAATTAACCACCTAAACCAGATATTTTTTTCATATAGTTTTTTAGTTAGAAAGAAGAATTTCTTCCTCTTATCTCTTATTCTTTTGGGTATCTGTTTCAGAATGGTTATTTCTTTGTCCTTATATCTTAAAGGTTCCCCCCTTTGAACTCCTAGAATTTCATCTCTTGTGGTCTTTCTAAAAAATTTAACATGAACTTCCCTTGGAACATTGTGTGTTCTAGCATATGCTGAGTTAATTCTATATATCAGATCAATATCCCACCCTAGCTGTAGCTTATCTCTTTTAATATAATCTGCTAGCATTGTTGTCATAATCTCCCTTAAATCTTCACCCTCCATTTCAGGTATGTTTTGAAATCTAAGAAAGAGAGACATCCTTTCAAATTCCATTTTTTCCATATAATTCTCAATCCCAGTAATTTTTTTTTTTTTTGTAAAACCTTCATCTCTTCTCCCACCCCCACAACACCCTCCTCCAGAGCTTCTATCTTCTGGCTATTTTGTAAAGTCTGGTGTTTATTCTCTCTGAGTTCTTCCCTTAAGTCTGCCAGTTGTTTTTTTATTTCGTCCTGTCCCTTTAAGATCGACTGGAACATTTGTTGAAACATTTCTTGAGACTGCTGTTCCCCCTCGGAGGCTTTTGGTTGTAAAAAGGTAGATAGTTGTGTTTGTTGTGGAACAGGACTTGAAACAGAAGAAGATGGAGCCGATGCTGGTTTAGGAATGGGGGCCTTTTTCGTAGGCATTGTGAAGTTCAGAGAAAGTTTATAAGTCTAAACAGAAAAGATGGCATCTACAGAAGTGCACTGTCAGGCGAGGTCTACAGGCAAGCAAGGTCCAGTGTGGGATATCAGTCTTCAATAAGGCTCCCCTCTAGTTGTAGTCAATTTTCCCCAATCCAAGGAAGATTGTATAAAGAGATTCCTCTAGGGTTCACCAGGGTTTTATAGTTCCAACCCAGAAGATTTTTCAAAGACAACAGTTCATTTGTAATGGCAGCAGAAACAGGGGAAGAAGCGCCATTTTGGCTCAACCCCCTCAGGAGATCGGAGAACAATCATTCAAAAAATTTCCATTCATAGATTATTAGGTCAGTTCACTTTCTTTCTTTCGCAATTGTTCAAGAGAATTACCCCATTACTTGAAAGAAGTGAATATCAAAGAGTTTTTTTCCCCAGTTCTCTCTCTCTCCTCCGAAAGAGAGATCGTTTAAAGCCGCTTTTCCGAGAAGGGAGGGGAGAGAAAAAAACCCCTCTCCAATCTTAGCACTTTGCAAAGCTGCTAATCCTTGTTTACTTAGTTGTTCAAAGAAGTAAGAAAAAGACCCCGGGGGAATTCCCCCCTCACCGCATTTCTGCTGTTGCCTTCACATGGAGCGTTTTCTTCCAATCTCCTCAGGACGAAGGTGCGCATGGCAAGCGCACCCCCCAAAAGCCTCCCGGTGCCTAGGGCAAAGCTGGCAGCCCCCTGCGGCCGCCACCCCTCCAGGGGGCTCCAGCAAGCTGGCCCCTCAGCAGGATGCCCCTACAAGGCATCCTGTGCCCCCCATGAGTCAGGGGGGGGGCACCAGGATGGCGAGCGGCGGACAATACATCCGTCGGATATTGGAGGTTTTCAGCCTGATTTCCTTGGGGAAAGGGTCTGAAGTAGGCTAGGAGGACATGGCCTCCATGACAACTATGAACCTATTCCAGATAACTGAAAGCAAGACTCAAATGGGAATTCCCACTCTTGATCTGGTTTGAGAGAGAGATGCATTGTGGAGGGCATTAATCTTGATCCCTCATCAGATGTGTTTGAACAACGCTACTATTGTCTTCAGGGAGGAGGAATCAGTGCAATTGGTCCACCCCAGATGTTTGACAGAACCACCTGGTTTCCAGAGAGTGCTTGAGAATTTCCCTAGGTTCTGGAGGGCAATTCTTCCAAGGTTTTAGTCGCCTCCAGTTTGAAGGAACAGCCACCACCTTGGATAGTATTGTGCCTGAGTATCTTGTTCATTGATCCATGGTTCACTGAGGAGCTCTGTAAGATGAAGTGGCAGAGGAAATGCCTAGAGCACTGTTGAGAAAAACAATTGTGACTGAACATATGTTAGAGCACGCATTCAAGCCTACGAGTTAGTGACAGCTGTGGTAAAACATCAGTATTTCTTCATTTTATTATTTCTATGAATGGCTGCCTGGTGTTTGATCTGATTTGGATCCTACTTGAAAAGAACAAGGCTGGATGGACAGTTCAAGAACTATTATGAGGAATATTCTTCACTGGGGGGGAAAAAACCCTTATATTTGCTTGGGCAAATCTCTAGTGGTGACTAACAACAGTCTGGCAATGCTGCTTGAGATAAATTGGTAGAGTTACTTCCAGGGAAGTGGACAGGTTAGTGTGTGACATGGTGTGCAGTGGTGGGATTCAAAAGGTTTTGGCTACCGGTTCTGTAGGCGTGGCATGGCTTGGTGGGCATGGCAGGGGAAGGATACTGCATAATCCCCATTTCCACCCCACTTCAGGGCAAGGATACTGTAAAATCTCCATTCCCTCCCCACCCCACTAACCTGCTTTCCAGCCCCATTCTCCTATGCAGGACAACAAAAAAGACCCAACCGATCAGCTGGGACTTGGGAGGCAGGGAACAGATGGGGACGGAGCCAGTCAGAGGTGGTATTTGCCAGTTCTCCGAACTACTCAAAATTTCTGCTACTGGTTTGTCAGAACCAATCAGAACTGGCTGAATACCACCTCTGATGGTGTGGAGTAGATCCATTCCCTTCCTGGTTCATGAAGAGGTTGGATCAGACTAGCGGGGGTACATGCTTGGAAGATGGGGTGGTATCACCTACCTTGAAGGAGATAGCAAGCCCTTGTCCATTCTCAAGAAATCATCACTTGACCCTACAATACTGGAAAGTTATTGATCCAACGCTAACCTCTCCTTAAGGGGAAAAGTTATTGAGGAGGTTGTGCTGTAGTTGCACAGATTCCAGAGAAGACGGATTATCTGGATCCTTTTTTGTCAGTTTGATTTGGGTACAGACCTGTATTGGGTGTGACTGTGGATTGCCTTTGGCAAGAACTAGGATGAGGAAAGGGACCCTTTTTGGATTGTCTGACCTCTCAGTGGCTTTATGATACCATCAACTATGGTGTCCACCTCCAAAAGTTGGCTGTTTGGAGCAGTTGGTCTCCTTTCTGAGGGGGCATATCACTAGGTCATGGGGAGGAAGAGGACAAGCCTCTGGAGTTGGGCACTTTCACCTCTCCTCTTCTACATGAAATTTCTGGGAGAGAGAATCCATCAACAGGGACCCAGATGTCATCTTCATGCTGCTGTATCGTAGGCTGAATGGGTAATGTACTCAAGGTTCTGTCTCGGTGCATGAAGACTGTTACAATCAGGATAGGAAAAACAATCTTAGGTTCACTCCCAGCAAGACAAAATGGCTTTGGGATTAGAAACCTCCTGACTCCTGTAAAAGATTGTGAGGAGGCTGAGAAAATAACAGGAGGAACTTTAAACATAAAGAACCAACAGTGGGGAGAAGAGCTTAATAGCTTATCTCCCAAGCAGCAGCTTAGTTCTGCTACCAAAAGCCTGGGATGAAAAGATCCAAAACGTTCAAAGAGATTCCACATCATCAGTAAAGTTAAAGAGGGCGGGAAGTTCCTATTGCACTTTTCAAGATTTCATTCATTGCCCCCAAATTCTTGCACTAAAATTCCTTATTGAAATATTTGCGATTTTTGCTTCCTGGATTATTATCTTTTGTTCTGAACGGGTTTGTGTTTCCCTGCGCCAAAGCGGTTAATAACTTAAGATGTCCTTCTGGGTTTTCAGCTTTTTCCATAAGCGGTTGGCAACAAGAAAGCCTTCGCACAATTCCCTCTGATACTACATTTATTTTCATGGAAGAGGAAGTCCTTCTCTCTGCTACCTGTGCTCTAGTCCAGGGGTCCCCAACCTGTGGGCCACAGTCTATTTGCAACCAGGCCATGTACGTGGCCGGCTGGCGTGCACGTACATGCCCACGAACAGCCCCTCTGGCACAAGTGTTCTAGCACTCGGGGACTCACTGGCGTGAGCATCGCAAGCACTTAGGGCCTCACTCGCACAAGCATCATGGGTATTTGGGGCCCCACTCATGCAAATGTCACAGGCCCTCTCAGCCTCACTCACTTGGGCCTTGTGGGAGCTCTCAGGCCCCACTTGCACAAGCAATAGGTGCTCACATGTATGCACCTGTCCCTCCCACAAAACCATCCCCTCTTTCCCCCCTCTGTCCCCCCCTCCGCCCCCGCTCTGGGCCGCCAACCCGGAAAGGTTGGGGAACTCTGCTCTAGTCACCTTATATTTGGACTACTGGAAAGCGTTCTACATGGGGCTGTCCTTGAAGACACTCAGATGTTACTGTTGCAAATCTCCAAAATGCAACTACTCCAGAAATGATCAGAGTTTCACTCTCTGCACCTGTAACACCATTATTTAAATACTGGCTCCCAGTTTGCTTCCAGGTACAATTCAAGGTGCTACTTGTCACTTTTAAACCTTGATGATTCAGGAACTGGATATCTTTGGTACCATTGCTTCCCAATTATTTCTGTCTGTCTGATATGACCAGACAGAAGTAGGTCTCTTCATGCCCCCTTTACTCAGGGAATGGTGAGTGCAAGGGCTGCTGAGACAGACCTTTTCAATTGCCCACCCCTTTCTTCAAACCAGCAATCCCCCTGAGGTCTGACTGTCCTTTCCTCTGTTTGGTTTTAGAGAAAAAAAAAAGCCCTGTTCAAGGCAGAAAAGACTGATCGATCCTACCTCATAAACTGGGAGTTGTATGAAACTAAGTTATATTAAGGAACTCCGGCATTAAAGTTTGATTTCTAGTCCTGTGTTGTATTGTGCCTGATTTGTATATTTTCTAACATTTTACCTTTTAAACCTAACTTATGAAGATAAGATACATAAGTGTTGATTGGGGTGGCATATAAGACAAAAATGCAAGAAAGATAAAATAGGGAAAGGGAATGTCAAACATTTTAATTCTAGTCATTGCCTTCTAATCTTTAGCCTTAAACATGAAGTTGACTCATGGCAATAAATCTCTTAGCCTTTAAGTCTGTTTATTTATTTGTTTGTTTGTTGCGTTCCTGCTTCAGCTGACAAAAGTGGCTACCTCACCCCACCGTGCCGGAACTGTTATGATTGACTAAAACAAGAATTCTTCTATCTAACACAATGCTCAACATGACAAAAATGTGAAGGTGATGATCAATACATTTACCATGCGCCCAGCTACAAGCTGGATTTTTATAAAGCTTAGATAAGAAATGTGATGATGGGTCTGACTGGGGAATTTGCCCTGAGAAAACTGTAGAATCAATTTGCCAAACCCAGAAGGAAGGGGCAAGGAAACTGAACGATGCATACAGTTTTTAGAATAGTTTATTGTATTTTCTTTTTACAGCTTGTATAAATCACAAGATACTTGGAAGCCAAAGGCGGGGGGGGGGGGGGGATATGAACCTTTACCACTATCTGGGACACCAGAAACTATTTACTGGTGTTGTTTGCATTGTAAGCACTGAGAATAGACAAATAATATATTTAAAATTTATTTTGACACACTAACTATTCCATCCCCTTTACTTACTTTACTTTACTTTATTTGGACTTTTATACCGCTCCCTCTCCCCAAAGGGACTCGGGGCGGTGTACAGTCAGATAAAACACATAAATAAATAGAAAGTACAAACATAATTACATACTCAGTACCTAAAAGAGGAGGCTATAAGAAACTGTACATAAAGCAAAGTAGTTAAGAACAATATTTAAAATAACCCCTAAAAAATACCCAATTAAAATATCTGCCAGGAGGTAGAATAAGACTATAAATGGGCCAAGCCGGCTAAACAGAACAGGTGAGTCTTCAGTTTTTGTCGAAAGGAGCGGAAGTCGGTGGTGGTTCTGATATTGGGGGAGAGGTCATTCCAGAGGGTTGGGCCCATCACAGAGAAGGCTCTACTCCTAGGCGCCGCCCGTTGGCATTGCTTAGTGGACGGCACCCGGAGGAGTCCCTCCCTGTGAGAGCGAATTGGCCGCAGGGAAGTGTGTGGTAGGATGCGATCCCGCAAGTAACTGAGCCATGGAGCGCTTTAAAGATGGTAATTAACACCTTGAAACGCACCCAAAAGACCACAGGCAGCCAGTGCAGCTCGCGCAGGAGCGGTGTTACGTGGGAGTACCTAGTACTCCCCATAATAGTCCGCGGTGCTGCCTTCTGGACTAGCTGCAGTCTTCGAGCGCATCCCAAGGGAAGCCCCATGTAGAGGGCATTGCAGTAGTCCAGCCGAGACGTCACCAGTGCATGAGTGACCGTGCGTAAGGCATCCCGGTCCAGTAGGGGGCGCAATTGGTGCACCAGGTGAACCTGGTGGAACGCCCCCCTTGCCACGGCTGCCACATGGTCATCCATTGACAGCCGGGCATCTAGGAGGACGCCCAAATTGCGCGCCCGTTCCACAGGGGGCAATTGCTCGCCCCCTATGGTCAGTGATGGAATCAACTGACTGAACCGGGGGGCCGGTAGCCACAGCCACTCAGTCTTGGAGGGGTTGAGCTTGAGTCTGTTGTCCCCCATCCAGACCCTGACGGCTTCCAAACACCGGGTCATCACTTCGACAGCCTCGTTGGGGTGGTCAGGGGTGGAAATGTACAGCTGGGTATCATCAGCGTACAGATGATACTCCACCCCAAAACCACGGATGATCTCCCCCAGCGGCTTCACATATGCGTTGAACAGAAGGGGCGAGAGGACCGACCCCTGAGGCACCCCACAAGTGAGTGGCCTCAGGGTCAACCTCTGCCCCCCTGCCAACACACATTGCGTCCGGTCGGAGAGGTAGGAGCCGAACCACCGCAGAACGGTGCCTCCAACTCCCATCCCCCCCAGCCGGCGCAATAGGATACCATGATCGATGGTATCAAAAGCCGCTGACAGATCTAATAGGACCAGGATAGAGGAACAACCCCTATCTCTGGCCCTCCAGAGATCATCGACCAACGCGACCAAGGCCGTCTCCGTGCTGTGTCCGGGCCGGAAGCCGGACTGGCGTGGGTCTAGATATTCGGATTCCTCAAGGTGCCGTGGAAACTGCTGTGCCACCACATTCTCTACAACCTTCGCTAAAAAGGGAAGGTTGGAGACTGGACGATAATTAGCTAGCTCCATCGGGTCAAGGGAAGGCCTCTTGAGTAAGGGCCTCACCACCGCCTCTTTCAAGGCGGCAGGTAAGGACCCCTCACCCAAAGAGGCATTCACCAAGCCCAGTAGCCAGCCTCGTGTCACTTTCCAGGATGCCAGTACCAACCAGGAGGGACACGGGTCCGTTAAACATGTGGTCGGTCGCAGCCGTCCACGCAACCTATCCAAATCCTCGGGGGCAACAGAATCAAACTCCTCCCAGAATGGTCTCACAAGACTCACTGATGGCGGCTCCTCTGGTCCACTGAAGGGGGCCCATCCGCTCCGGATCTGAGCGATTTTGTCCTGCAGATATTCCCCAAACTCCTCTGCTCTGCCCTGTAAAGGGGCTTCCCGCGTCCTCTGTGATAAGAGAGAGCGGGTCACCCGAAACAGGGCGGCAGGGTGGTTATCGGCGGACGCAATAAGAGTGGCACAATGTCTACGTTTGGCCACTCTTAATGCCACAAGGTAAGTCCGTGAACAGGCTCTTACCTGTGTTCGGTCAGATTCGGAGCGTGAGGACCTACACCTGCTCTCTAGGCGTCTCCTATGGCGCTTCATCACCCTCAGGTCCTCGGTAAACTAAGGAGCCCGGGTGGGTCATCGCCGCAGGAGAGGCCGCAAAGGCGCAACTCGGTCCAGGGCCCCAGCGGCCGCCCTATTCCAGGCGGCCACTAGGTTCTCGGAGCGAGAGCGGGTCAGGGCTACAGGGAATGGCCCAAGCTCCGTCTGGAACCTATCCGGTTCCATCAGGCGCCTGGGGCGGTACCAACTTGGACAGTTTGGCTCCGCCTCCTCGCGGTGGGGGGTAGCGCCAGGGAAGTCCAGCCGGAGACATGAGTGATCTGACCATGACAGGGGAGTGATGATTACATCCCCTCTTCCCAGATCACTCGTCCACTGTTCAGATACGAAAACAAGGTCCAGAGTGTGGCCACCTTCGTGTGTGGGGCCCTGAATTAATTGGGTCAGGTCCATGGCTGTCATGGAAGCCATGAACTCCCGAGCTACCTCGGATGCTTCCCCCGTCAACGGCAAGTTGAAATCCCCCATGACCGCAAGCTTGGGGGTCTCAACTGCCGTCTCTGAGATCAGCTCGAGGAGCTCGGGCAGGGCTGCTGATGCATAGCGAGGAGCCAAGTATACAATCAGCAAGCCCCACTGCCTCCCTGGGCCCCATTTCACACCAAGGGACTCACACCCGGATATCTGAGGTACAGTGAACTCCCTCGGCTCTAGACATTCCCGTATAACTACCGCCACCCCACCACCCTTACCCAGGGCCCGAGGCTGATGGAATGCACGGAAACCCGGTGGGCACATTTCCACGAGGGGTAAACCACCCTCGTGGCCCAACCAGGTCTCCGTTATCCCTGCAAGGTCCAGCTCCCCCTCTGAGATCAACTCATTAATGAGGGGGGCCTTGTCGGTCACGGACCTTGCATTGCAGAGCATCAGCCTCAGGCCCTGGCTCTGTAGTTCCTGACCACCTAGATTGTGGGGGTTGGTACAAACGACCGGGTGTAACCAACAGCCACGGTCTCCCAACCGACGTTGTGGTCTTCTCCTGTCCTCGCATCCCCTCCTCCCCGCGACCGATGTAATAAGACAACCCTCTATTGGAATGTTCTTTCCCCTCCCCCCCTCCACCACACTCACTTCCCTCCTAGACTCACCTGTTCGCCTGGCACTGGCCCCCCTCCTGGACAGATTCCCCCCCTCACCCTAAATCCGTCCCTGGAACCCCCTAAAAAAGATAAAAAACATTTGGTTAAAAACCCCCTAAGCTTCCGTTTTCTCCACCTCTTGGGGTCTATAAACCCGTCATCAAGGCAGGCCCTTACGAGCGTCAAGGGCCATGCCTGCGAGAGGGGGGACTCCCGCAGGCGGAGCAGGTCTAGCCTCGAATAAATAATCTTAAAAAATCTTAAAAAACACGATGGGGTCAAGGTGTTGTAGATGATGAGTAGTCAGTCAAAAAAAGGGGAGAGAGAGTGATCACATGTCCAAGTGGTCTGGGTGGTGGAGAGATGGTCCAAAGGGTGGTAGCAGCCTAGATGATCCTAGGTGGGTGGGAGTTCATAGAGAGTTTGTAGATAGTAATCTGGAGTTCTTGAGGAATGGAGTTCCCCATTGGGAGGGGGCCGATGTTCTTGGGGGCAGATGGTCTTGGCCTAGACATCCCTGTGGCCTACCCATGGCCCTAATACAGGGCTTCTGGCGGCCTCCGGTGTTCCAGGCCGCCCCCGGCCGCCCCCAGCCTCCATTCCAGTCCTGCTCTCTCATGACTCCCACCCAAAATCCAGATGATTGCTGGCTCTCACCCAATGTCCTAATGATGATCCTGGCGTCCATGGCAGGTCTTCCAGCGGCTGCTGTTGGTGCCAGCGGGCCTGAGAACGTGAGGGCCGCCGGGAGATGTCCTAGCAGCGGCGTCGCTCCTCTCACTCTATTCGCCGCCGCCGTCGCCGTCGCCATTGTCCGCCTCTTTTCCCTCTCCTAACCAGCCACTCTCGCCAGCCTCTCTCCTTCCAGCGTCGCTGCAGCCGCAGCCGCAGCCTCTTTCTCTCTATTCACCAGCCTCTCTCTTTCCAACTCCTTCTTCTTCTCTCTCTCCTTCCAATCTCTCCTTCTCTCCTTCCAATCCTCTCTGCTCACCAGCCTCTCTCCTTCCAACTTCTTCTTCCCTCTCTCCTTCCACTCTCGCCAACCTCTCTCTTTCCAACGTCTCTCCTTCCAACATTTCTCTTTCCTGTGTCGCCGCAGCTGTAGCCTCTCTCACGCAGCCTCTCAGCTTTGCAGCCTCACATTCACATTCCTCATTCCTCCCGCTCTCTCCATTGCTGCCGCTGCCGCAACGCCGCCATTACCATTGCCGGCTTCTCTCCCCACTCCGCACACCGCACACCGCCTTCTCTCTAGCCTTCCCTCCAGCCTCCCGACCCACCCTGGCGGACCCAAATGTGTCCAAAATGGGCCAGGGTGGCCGTGCTGTCTGACTCCCGGCCCTCAGATGGAACGAGGGCCGGATACAGCCTCTTCCCCCATCGCCGAGCTCCTTGGCGTTCCGGAGCTTCAGGAGGCGACCGCCATGGCCGGAAGCTCCTCCTCCTCCTCCCCCACCCTCATCTAACTGTTTTCATTGTCCTTATAAATGTATGGTTTATTTTTGTTGGCTCTAATTAAGCCTGGAGTATCATTTTGTCTAGTATAACAGTGGGGGACTGAGATAAACTGATAAAGTTGTCAACTTTAGAGGATTCTGTTTCTAATGTTTTTTATTTTTCTCCTGAGTCCCTTAAAGCATGCACAAATATACTACTGTCTTTTCTAGAGAAGAAATGTAGGCCTGGCGAACACCTTAAAAGAACTTCCCTGTGATTCAAGCATCTTGCCTTAACATCCAAGGGAGGGAAAATATGAATATTTCTGAATACTTTCTGAAGTAAGAAAGCCAACCTAGATCTGTGTAAATGACAGGGAGTTGTCACACTAGAAGGGAAAGTGAAAACAGACTCAAGCTAGCAAATGTGGGGTTGAATAATGGTTGATGAACAATTTGTTCTGGGTAGGCCAACATATATTTCTACCCCATTACAAACCCTGTGTTTCTACAAAGCAATGAGCCATGAAGTTTTACTAAGTTCTTTTGCATTAACCTCTTGGCAGGTGCTGAGAATCTCTATGCCTCACTGAAATTTCTTTCTCCCGAGATGTCTGCTTATCTACTAGACACAGAAACCAAGCACAACGTCATTCTGTAGGAAGCTACTCCAAAGAGATCTCGGGGATATGTTCCAAAGCTGGGAAAGGCCATATGCTGTCGGTGGATATTAATGTGCTCATGGATATTGGTATCTGCTACGTTCCCTGTCCTTTTCCAATTATAAATAGTATTTGTTTTTAAAAAGGAAATATGCAAAGTGCTGGTTTTTGGAATCTTTATTGTTTAATAATGCCATTCGACCCATAAGAATGGATGATACTTTCAGACCTGTCCTTTGTTAGGAAAAATATCAACATGACAATGCTCAGTTTAGGATCTCCCAACAAAGATTAGAGGTCTAGGTAGAAAAAGACATGCCAGATGTTCAAGCTGGCTTTAGAAAAGGCTGAGAAACATGAAATATTATTGCCCATGCAAGCTGGATAATTGAGAAAACCAAAAAGATACCCAAAAGAAGCATGTTCTTCATTGATTATAGAAAGACCTTAAACTTTGTCAATCATATCGAGCCATGGAATGTGTTAGAAAAATAAGAACCTCAGAATAACTCATTGTCCTCACAAGAAACCTATAAAAATCTCTGGAAGCCACAACTCAGTCAGAACATGGCAATAAAGACAAGTTCCAGATTATCAAAGGAATGACTTAAGGCTGTATACTCTCCCCTTACTTATTCATATGTGTTGAATGTAGAGCCAGTTTGATCTTGTGGTCAAGGCACCAACCTACAAAGCAAGAGACTGTGAGTTCTAGTTCTACCTTAGCCATGAAAACCAGCTGGGTGACCTTGGGCCAGTCATTCACTCACTCTTAGCCCAACTCACCTCACAGAGTTGTTGTTGTGGAAAAAACAGGAGCATGTGTTAGATAAGTTCGCTGTCCTGAGTTATTTGTAAAAATAATGAAGGCAAGATACAATAAAATAAATAAAATAAATGAAGCAGGAGGAACCAGTCCTAGGAAGTAAACAATAGCAAGCAACTTGTGACAAATCTTGCTTAGAGAACTGCAGACAACTAGTCCAGGCATTCACCAGGAGTCAAAAAAACTGATTCGAACTCTCTCTCACAGACACACACAAATGTCAAATGTATATCTGGGGAAGCTGGCATGGGTTCAAATTTGGAGGAAGACATATTAATAACTTATGTTATACTGATGACATTATTCTGATAGCTGAAAACGCAAAGGATTTGCAAGTTCTAGTAGTAAAAGTCAAGAAGCACAGTGAAAAAAATGCAACTACAATTAAATATTAAGAAGAGCAAACTAATTGCAACAGGTACAACAACCAACCTTAGAACTGACACTGAAGACATCAAAGTGGGAGATTCTTCTGCCTTTTAGAACAAGCCACCAACAACAAAGAAACAAGCAGTCAAGAAATGTGCCAGTCATTGAAGGCCTTGGAAAAGATACTCAGATGCCATGATATGTTGATACCTACATAGATTAGAACACGGTAAGCAATGGCACTCCCTCTGGTACTCTGTGGGAGTGAAAGAAGAAACATTTCTCCAACCTTTGAAGTAACAGGATGGGAAAAGCATTAATATTTTTGAACTTTGGTATTGGAGATGACATCTGAGAATAGCATTCACAGCCAAGGAAACAAACAAATGGATCACTGAACAAATCAGCCCAGAATTCTTACCCAAGGTGCAAATAGTCAGGCTCAAACTATCATATTTTAGACCCGTTATGCAAAGGTCTACCTCTCTGGAGAAGAACAAATATTGAAAAAGAAGAGGAAGACCAGCAGCAAGGTGGACGGATTCAGATACAGTGTTGATGGCTACATTGCTGGAAAGCCAAGTTCAGAACAGATTATCATAGAGAAAACGTATTCACAGTGTGTGGCCACTAAGAGTTGACCCCCATTTGATGGCACATAATCAAAATGGTCTGGTGGAGAGAGTAAGTATCTTATGTCAGGCTACACCTATCACTCTAATAACCATTTTGTGAATATGGCAGCCCCCATGACGGCCATTTTGTGAGAGTATTTGTGACTTCCAAATCTAATTGGTCCTCATAGCCTTCAAAAATTGTTTCTTTTTTTAAAAAAAAAGTTTTTATTTTAAGACAAACACAAACAAACGAAACAAAAAACCATTTTCCATTGCAAAAAATGTTTTCAAAGAGATCTGTATTGTATGCACCAGATTTCTAGTAGGCCAGGGTACCTGTCTTCCATTTGAAATACCAGATCATCCCAAAAAGGAAAAGCATTCTGGTATTGCGCCCCCATTTACAGGCACTGAACCGGGACTCAGGCTGAAAGATCTTTCCAGGTTCCATTCTCCTCAACCCACTCCTGTATCCTATGTCTTGTGGCTTCCTTTCCCCCTTCCTCAGTCCTTCTCCTCCTCCCATTACCAGCTTTATTCACTGGAAAAATTCCCAGCAGCATCCATTGATCACTAGCTTTATGGCTCATAATCCTCGCCTCATTGACTCGGGGCATTCAGAAGATAGAGAGGCAGGGGGAATTCCTTCTTCTCAATGATGACATACTGCACACTTGGAATCCTTCAACCCATCCTGGCCGCTGCTCTCAGAAGCTCTTAGAAGTCAGTGTGGAAGAAGGTTGAAGAGAAGTGTCAGAGAAGAAAAATGACTTTAAATACCTCTGGTGGCTAACTTCTCTCTTGGTGGCAGAATCTACAGCTGTATATTACTTCAGGCCCGGGAAATTCAGAAACACGCTTTCGTGCTTCTCCCTGCTACAATGTACCCCCGTAGGGTAGACTTGGCACTATAAGGCTAGCTGTGCCCTTTTCTTTCAGATTTGGCAGTTACTTCACCGTGCTGGCAAACATGCTTGCACCTCTGTCCAGAAAACATGCCTAAATGAATGCTGTGAAGCAGGTGGCGCTCACATGCGTGGCTAGCTTTGGCTGGGGCATCGACAGGTTTGGGACATGCTCAAGTGAGTCTGGGTCAAGGCTAAAGTGGCTGCCTCAAGTACGCCATGTGTTGGGTCAGATGGCACATTTCCTCTTTCCACGGTGCCAGTGGAAGCAGATCCAGGAGGTAAATTTACCAGAATCCCCGTCGCTGTATTTTGGCAGCTGATGCTACCCTGAGCATTCTGGTTCAAGAACCACGGTATTAGAGAATGACTGCTGCTGCCTTTGGCTCCGCTTGCCAGAAACCTCTCCCTGCTGGTAACCTCTCTTTCCTACACATACACACTTCACACCGGGCTTTGCTTGTCACTGTAATCCTCAGAAGTGATGAACGCTGGTCGGCTGGCACTTGCGTGCGGTGCCGCTCAGCAGCCTCACTTTGTTCTCATTATTGCAATGAGTGGAGCTGTCACACTGAATTAAGGCCCTTCCTGTACAGAGCTCCAAGCCACTGAGCATGCTGCAACCTCCAGCCATAAGGGCTTCCGGCTTCAGTTTGTACGGCGGTTGTCTCTACTCCCAGCAAGGAGTCACAGGACATGGAGTGGGGGGTGAGAAAGCCTTTCAAAAGGCTCTTGAGGTCCTGTGACTCAGTCCCTATAATCTGTGTACACTCTAAATCTGTGGTGGAGAGCCTTTTGGCCCCGGCGTGTCAAACACACAGAGAATCCCTAACTTGACTCTGCTGATGTATCACCCTTTCCCCCACCCCAAATAAAAGAGAAACAATTCTTTACATATTCATTCATTAAAAGAAAAACACGGTACGATCCTTTATGCGGTTATGTACTACATAAAAAGCAAATAAATATAAAAACAAAATATGACTAAAACAACTTCATTTTGGAGGGTTCAGAGGCCACGTGAGAGCATGCCCCTTTCTTGTGAATTCCAGGGGATCCAGAGTAGAGGTGGTATTCAGCAGGTTCTGACCAGTTCTGAAGAACCGGTAGTGAATTTTGATTAGTTCGGACTAATCCGAACTGACTGGCCCTGCCCCCATCTATTCTCTGCCTCCCTAGCCCCAGCTGATGGGGAGGGAATGGGGATTTTGCAGTAACCTTCCCCTGCCATGACCACCAAGCCACGTACACCAAGCCACGCAACTTCCTCACACATCTCAACAGCCTACACCCCAAAATACAATTCACCATGGAAATAGAAGCAAACAACCAACTTCCCTTTCTGGATGTCCTAATCTACAAAAACCCCAATGGCTCCCTAGGACACACCATCTACCAGAAAAAAAAAAAACACCAACCACTATTTAAATGCACAATCCCATCACCACCCTGCACAGATCAACTCTGTAGCCAAGACCCTCATCTCCAGAACCAAACGCCTAGCCGACAAAGACCACCTGAAAACTGAATTACACAAACTCACAAATGTATTACTCTCCAACGGATTCCAAAGAAAAACAATCACCAACCTAATCCAAAAGGAGACTCCCCCAAAAAACCAAGACACAGAACAGGACAATGGCATCGCCCTCCTCCCTTACATCAAAGGCACCACAGATAAAATCAGCAAAATTCTCCACAAACACAATATTAAGACAGTCTTCAACACTGACCAAAAAATAGCCAACATCTTAAGAAACCCCAAAGACAAAATCCAGCTAGAAAACCAAGGAGTCTACGAAATACCATGCAAAATCTGCCCGGCAACATATATAGGACAAACAAACAGGAGAATAAATGCACGCATCACAGAACACAAGAACGCTGTAAGAAAGAAAAAAGAAAAAACTTCCTCCCTTTTCCAGCACCTTAAAGCTACAGGACATGAAATCAATTTTGAAGGAGCCAGGTTAATCTCCAAAACAGAACACTTCAACAAGAGAATAATTATGGAAGCCATCGAAATAGAGAAACACCCCCACAACATGAATAAACGTGATGATACCTCCCGCCTACCAAACATCTGGAAACCAGCCCTAGTCAACAAACGAACACCACACACCATCCAGGCCGTTACAATACAAAACAACAATGCACCCCCAGCCAGCACCAATCAGCAGCAATCTACCAATCATGATACAACCACACAACCAATCATTCCACTTACTGAAACAAAGCCAGCACCCCATCCCCTCCCACCATGATTTACAGAAAGACGGCAGCTCCGTTCGCATTTTAAGCCAAAGACAACAGCCTGAAGATGGCGAGTGAGATCTTCCTGAAACGTTGCCAAGACAATCTCAATCTTACACGGGAAAAGGCCCGAATACAACAAAACCAGCACACATACATATACATATACATATACATATATTTGTTTTCGTGGATTTTCACGGGTGTAGGTATGCTGGTCTTGTTGTATTCGGGTCTTTTCCTGTGTAAGATTGTTGCCAAGACAATCTCAATCTTACACGGGAAAAGACCCGAATACAACAAGACACCCCCCCCCACACACACACAGAGTAAGTTTCTCTGTCTATAACTGGTCCAGAATGGAATGCTCCAGCAGAGGCAATTTTTTCCTGTCTCTCTATGGTGTGATAGAAAAAAGAATCAGCTGGCTGTATTCTTAAAAAGGCAGGATCTGAGATTTTGGACTAGCCAAATGCTCAGCTTAATCTCCCAATTCTTGCTAATTTACCTTCAACCAAAACAGAATAAAAGTAATTCAATTCTGTTGCTGCTCTTTGCTGAAAGAGACATTCATTTTAAAATTCCTCTCATTTTAATATTTTCATGTTTTTAATTACGTATTATAATGATTGTTTATGTGTTCATTAACTGTTTTTTTTAGCTTTGTTGTACAGTGCCTAGAGTCACTGGTTGTGAAATGGGCACCTATATGAATTTGCCAAACAAGTAAATAAGGATTCCTACAAGCATCCTCACCCCAGAGGATCATGGGGGAAGGCACTCAAAACATCACTTCTGGTAACTCTTCAAGCCCAGCTTTAAAAGCCATAATTCTAGCAACCATGTATGGTGCCAATTTGGGCAATGGGTGGCAATGCAGCTGAATGAGGAATGATAAATTGGTGCAGTTAAAGAAACCTATACAGTTGAATTAAATATGTGTTTTCCTCCATTTTTGAACAAGCTTTCTTCCCTGCAGGATATTCATAGTAGAGATTTCAGCTCTTTTTTGCTTGGTTGATCCCATTCATAAGTAAAGGTGCACATAAGCATGCACACGCGCGCGCGCACACACACACACACGAGACTCACCTAAAGCCAGGTGTTGGTTTCAGGCGTTTGTGCCTGGCATTTGTGAAGGGACATCAAAGGGTAATTCCCTTTAAACATGTTTGGACCCAAGCTACTAAAAGAACAGAGAGAAAACTACATCTATGGCCTCTGAAAGACAAGAACTTATAAACTCATTGGCTAGATTTACAAAACATTTTATATTGTGTATGCACTCATTGGGTTAGTGATGGCCCAAACTATTTAGAGAAAATAATAAATGGACCAACCTAGGACATTTCCCCATTGGGTCTTTACATTGCTCCAGAATCAGCTCCCTGTAAGTTGAACTTTATCTTTAGTATTAGGAAATCCCAAATCAAGGAAGGGAAATCCAGCATGTCACCATCAGAATTCTACAACAGGAATGGGATGGGGTCTATTTTAAAACAAGTAGGTTTTTTTTGGGGGGGGGGAGCAGGGAAACAAGCACAAATATATCTTAAAGGAACCTGAATCACCAGCAACCATAAGGGAGTGAAAGCCATTTTATTCAGAATTTATCCTAGTCATTTCACTGTTATTTCAGCCTTGTACAAACTGCTAGAATTACAGCTGGCTGAAGCTGTCTAGCATTGTTGTATTAATCTAGTTGACTGTTGACATGGTGATGGCCCGTACTCCAGCTTGTTGTTTACATTTAAATAGTAATGTAAAGACTCCGTCAGAGTCAAAGAGAGCATCATTAATTTTCCATAAGATTACTTTGCCATTTTCTTGACATTTCATATTCCAAGCTCTGTCCAGAGCTTGTTTGGGGAGAGAGGAGCAGGAGGGTAGCAGAGGAAAATGATCAGGGATTGGAGACGAAGGGGAATGCATTGCAGATGACCAGGCTGAGCCCGAGGGAAGGGTCAAATGTGTCATAAGTCGCGAGTCCCTGCATCCCACAATAAATCTTTATACTCATTTGAACTGCCTGAATTTCTTGATTTCCCCGGTCTTTATCATGAATGCCCCCATTGGTTTGAAAACCCACAATTGGTTTCCTGGGGCAGTGATGGAGAACAAAGCATAACAGATGTTTATGTACCTTGAGACTATCCTTAGACCAGGGGTCTCCAACCTTGGCCACTTTAAGTCTTGTGGACTTCAACTTCCAGAATTCCTCAGGCTGAGGAAGTCCACAAGACTTAAATTGGCCAAAGGTGAAGACCACTGCCTTAGACTATGTCAGAACGAGATGGTGGTGGGGGTGGGTGGAATACTAAATGTAAGACAAGTAGTCCTCAACTTACAGTAGTTCATTTAGTGACCGTTCAAAGTTACAACTGCACTGAAAAAAGTGACTGATGACCATTTTCACACTTATGACCATTACCACATCCCCAAGGTTATATGATTTACATTTGGATGCTTGACAACTAACTCACATTTATGACGGTTGCAGTATCCCAGAGTCAGGTGATCAACTTTTGCAACCTTCTGACAAGGAAAGTCAATGGAGAAACCAGATTCACTTAACCATATTCCTAATTTAAGAATTGCGGTGATTCACTTAACAAACATGATAAGAAAAGTCATAAAATGGGGCAAAACCCGCTTAACAGATTTCTCACTCAGCAACATAAATTTCCGGCTCAATTGTGGTCGTAAGTTGAAAACTACCTGCATGAATATAATTTGATGATTTAAGGCAGTTTCGCACATGGGTTAGGGACAAGGTGGAGATAACATCATGGGATAAAAGAGAAAAATGGGTGTGGCAAGGGCATGCTTCAGTCATGATTAGGATCAAAGAAGGAAATGGTCTCTGATTCTACCTTGTTTTCTGCAAGGAAGAGGCCAGGATGCAAAGCACTAGGGGGGCTGGGAGTGAGTATACAAGCAACAGCTTTATGGATAGTGGAAGACAATATTTTCTTTTGTTTCCCTTTTGTGTGGAATGAAACAATGATGATATTTCTTTTACTCCAGATTTCCTCCCTCCCAACTTTCAGTATCCTATTCCTGGTACTTAATTCTGGGCATTTGTTTTGAACATATGTCATGCTCTCCTCAATGCAGCCATTTCTGCAGCCACATTGAAACTGTGATTAGAGCTATTGGGAAAACTTACTGGTTGTGCGGCTGGCCGTGGTTCTAGAGTTAGAACCATGGAAAGTGACAAAGAACCCTCAATAACATGACCTAGATTTGAAGTTCTGACATTCACACGCACACCCCAGGCCTGTGACCCATTTTGGGCACTGGGAGCTGTCCCACATTCATGGCCATTTGCAGTGTCCTGTAGTCATGTGGCCACAATTTGGGACATATTTTTTTCTGGAATCTTCTGGATTCCCCACAGCAAACAAAGGTGTTTTTTTTAAATGACTGGAGTGTACGCTTTATGATGGCCACATTTGCTTAAAAGTCAGCGCAAAAAAGGTTGAAAATTTGGGCATGGCCAAATGATGACCTGCTTTTCAACCATCGTGACTTACAACTGAAATTGCAGGTTCAAGTACAGTCGTAAGTCGAGAACTACCTGTAAGAGATATTCAAATGCATTAGCAAACTAACGGCTTAGCAGCCTACAGCAAGTATTCAATTGTTTTTGCAAAAGATCAGACTAATGTGTGCAATATGTTATCAAAACATGGAAAGGAACAAGGTAGAATGCATTTCAGCCATTTATTTTATTTATGTGGTATGGATGGTGAGTAGATTTTGTTGCGCCAGAATCTGCAGAAGTTTTCCGTATGTAAGGGGCACTAATCAAATGATCTTTTTTTTTGCCCTATTGATTATCTGAACACTGATTGGCTTGTGGTTTTTCCTACTTGTCCTCTGCCTTTTAAAGATTGGTAAAGACAATCACAGGTCAATTTCAAGCTAGTTAGAGAGGAATAGGGGAATGGAAAGTCTGTATATGGAAGTGTCCCTAATAAACCTGTTGGCATCTTGTGCAAACTAAACTACTTAATAGTAATAGCACTTAGACTTATATACCGCTTTACAGTGCTTTACAGCCTTCTCTAAGTGGTTTTAGGGAGTCAGCATATTGCCCCCAACAATCTGGGTCCTCGTTTTACTCAACTCGGAAGGATGGAAGGCTGAGTCAACCTTGAGCCTGGGGGGATTCAAACTGCCAAATTGTAGTCAGCTGGCAGTCAGCAGAAGTAGCCTGCAGTACTGCACTCTAACCACTGCACTCATCATGGCTTAATTCTGTTGTTCACTAAAAAAGAGAACTGGGACGTAGGGCTTAAAAGTTGAGATGGATAAACACAAAAAGTGATCACCCATCCTAGGTCACTTCAACCAACATTGGTATCAAGAGCCAAGGAGAAAAGGATTTTCCCTGATTTGTAATACTATTATGTTGCTACCATGATATCTTGACCTTAAGATGAACTCAGGACAAGTCTCAAGGTGCTGGGGGGAAAGTGTCAAAGGAGAATTTATCATATTCATTGAATTTTGCTGTTGTATATTGATTTGTTGTTCCTGAGTTAAAAGGACAAACACTTCTCATTTTAAATACAGAGTGACTTGCCTTAGCACAAGGCCCCAGATAAGGTTATTCTTCACATCTCTTTTCATCGATGTATTTATGAATCCTACTCCCTTTTAGAATTTTCCCAGGAGAGTTCTTTTCTTTTTGCTTTATAAATGTTTATAAATAATCTGAAGGACTTCAACCACTCGCACCCATCCCCCAATATTAGATTGTCTTTTACTACTAGCTGTTGTCCTCTTGGAAGCGTATTTGTATTAGTGGTTAAGTGTGATAGCTGTTGAAGGGCATTATCTATCTTAGCATTTTATCTTGCTACTATGGTATTGTATGTGTGAAACCACTGCCTCCACTTCTGAATGGATAGGATGTGGATCACGATATACTGACTTGCAAGACAAGTTTTTAAACAAGATCTTTGCTTGCATAGAATGGCATGAACGTGTTTGGGGTAAAATTGAGCTTTGGTGGCATTTGTGGTATCCTAGCCAACTAAATCTCATTCTTCTTATCACTTGCAGGGGATAGAATGGGACAATTCACTGCAGCCAACTTGCCCTGGCCAACTCACCATGGTTTACTTGCCATGGCCAATTTGACATGGCCAACTCTCCACAGGACAACTCACTATAGTCAACTTGTCACGTGACTATTCACTGCAGGACAATTCAACAATTCAATTTCTTTCAAATAATTAAAAATATTTTAATTCTTGTCATTCACACTTTATTTTTCCTTCCTTTGACATCCTTTCTTTAATGATTCTACTCAACTATTTCTTTGATATTAGTGTAACTCATGTCCCATGGCAACTTGTTCCACAGCGAGCTGCCATAGTGAGTTGGCCGTGGTAAATTGTACATGATGAGTTGACCATGGCAAGTTGGCTGCAATGAGTTGACTATGGTGAGTTGTCATAGACCTGGCAGGGGTTCCTGCAAGTAGCATATCTATAGCTAATGTTGGTAACCTCAACTACCCCTTCTGTTTATTAGCAAAAGCATTATTTGGAAAGCTATGATTGACCAAAGTCATGATAAACAGTGCAGGTCATACTTCTGAGCTCCTCTGGTGACAACCATGACTTATAGAAAACTGTGTCTTGAACAGTAAGGTGAGTATATGGTAAAGGGAATGAAAGACAAAGTAAGGCAGGAAAAAGCACAGTTAGATGAGAGCTTCAAAAACAAAGAGATGAAAACTTTAATGAATGAAAAGCTGTGTATAAATGAACTTGAAAGAAGAGTTTGCATGGGTAGAAAGGTATGGAGAAATATGATCGATAGACTTGCTGTATATTAATTTAGTAATATTTCCTGGCTTTTTCTCTTATCTCCAATGTATTTGCTTACTACTCCTTGCTGTTTTTCTGTACTTTACATAACATTGCTTACTCTGATAAAGTATTGGTGATGGATATATATATATATATATATATATATATATATATATATATATATATATATATATATATATATATATATATATATATATATATATATATATATATATATATATATATATATATATATATATATACGCAATATTTGGATTTCTCACACAGTACAAAATATCTATTCCCAAACCTTTTAAGCTTTATATTATGTTCTCTCTTCCATACCCAATATTTTTATATTTTCAGAAATTGTATGAAATGTACATTAGTCCTAGCTACAAGCTTGTTTATGCTCTACTCAGGAACACTATAACTCTCGCCTTTTTAAAACAACAACAAAAATGTTTTAAAAGCTGTAGAATATTGCTGTGCAATATTTTCCCTACTTTCTCTTTTTAACACAGATAGAAATAAAGGAATTTCTAAGTCTCCCTCTCCCCGAGCCCCAAAAACTTGGATTGTTGTTTTTTTCTGACAAAGTAGGACTATGAAAAATTATGCAATATTCTATTTTAAGCCTACAATGGCAACTTAAGATAGATTTAAAAAATTAAAACTAAAACAATGTCACTGGTTCTAGTAAAAGGGGGAAAACTAAACTCATTAGAATCTAATGGAAGTTAAATTGCTTGCTCAAAAGCAACTTGTCTTCTTGCACAGATGTGGAACTATTGAGTTCCATATGCCATCAGCAAACTCTTTTCTTTTAATTATTAAAGACTACCTAAAAGTGTAACACTGTCTTTCTATTTCTCTTCCACTTTCAGTGTTATAATTGGCATATACAAAGTTGATAGAAACACAGGCTTTTTCTAGCTCTTCCTTCTTTTTCTACAAATGGAATATTGTGCATAGATACTGATATATTAGAAGATTGGCTCCCAACCTTTTCTACGCCATGCACTACACTCATAGGAAATGTTTGATTGTTTGCACCCCCACAAAGCAATTGTGGGTCTTGACTCACACTAAGGAACACAACTCATTCTTTGTCTCACCCCCTGAAATTCCAGCCCTGTGGATAGGGACACCCCAGGCTGGGATTCTCTGCATGAAAATATATATAACTGTCTGGTTTGGTTCTGCAACCCAACAAGATAGACACAGATGTCAGAGGAAATTAGAACAGCAGAAAAAACAATTACTACTAACCTGCCTTCCATTGACGATGTATACACTGCACGAGTCAAAAGAGGGTCATGAAAATATTTAGAGACCCCTCACATCCTGGACATAAATTGTTTCAACTCCTACCTTCAAAACGATGCTATAGATCACTGCACACCAAGACAACTAGACACAAGAACAGTTTTTCCCCGAATGCCATCACTCTGCTAAACAAATAATTCCATCAACACTGTCAAACCATTCACTAAGGCTGCATTACTATTAGTCTTCTCATTGTTCCTATCACCCATCTCCTCCCACTTATGACTGCAGGACTGTAACTTTGTTGCTTGTATCCTTACAATTTATATTGATATTGATTGTTTCCTGATTGCTTATTTGTACCCTATGATTATCATTAAGTGTTGTACCTTATGATTTGATGAATGTATATTGTCTTTTTATGTACACTGAGAGCCTATGCACCAAAGACAAATTCCTTGTGTGTCCAATCACAGTTGGCCAATAAAGAATTCTATTCTGTTCTGTTTTGTTCTATTCTATTCTTTTCTTCTATTCTATTCTTCTATTCTATTCTATTCTTTAAAATTATAAATGGCAAACAATGTGCCACATATATTAATGAGTGTCATTTGAGAAAAATGTAAAGCCGGCAGAGATATAGCAGTTCCTTAGAAATGACACAGATCCTTTGCAGATCTATCATTGATTTATCATAAGGGTAATAATGTAAATTAAATGAAAAAGGAAGTTCTATGGCAGTAAATCCTTTTGGAGAGTCAAAATCTGCAAGATGCTGGGTGTAGCATTATCCCCTGCCCCCATCACATGTGTGGGACCACACCTGACATCTTGCATTTTCCCGTTCATGCCTATTTTTAGTAGAATTATGAAGAGAACATGACAGTGGATTGGGGGGGGGGGGAGACACATATAAGAGAGTGATTGCTGTAAAATATAATCTAAGAAAGGCATTGTGTAAGAGAAAGAGTGGCAACTTTTTTTAAAGGATAGTAATTTTGATTTAAATTTTTAAAATTGTTTTGGAAATGGATGTAGGAAGCTAAACAAGGAGCCTTCAGCACAGTGAATGGGATTTTAAATTAAAACAGTAAAAAAATTGGGATGAAACTAAAATGAGGAAACTCTGGAAGAAGTGTTTTAATGAGTTGCTTGGGGATGCTAATGCTCAACTAAAGAATGAAACTGAAATGAATATTAGAAATATTAGTTCAAAAAAAATCGCATGAAAAAGATACAATGAATTCTGGAGAATGTTCAAAAATATAACTGCCAGCATAGACTATATAACTGAAAAGTATTAACAATATAATACAATGCAATACACAAGCAGTATGACTATGTTTTGCTCATGGAGCAGTGCAGCTTGTTTAAAGTATGTGTAAAGAATGTACCTATGCTAGATCATTATTATTCCCCTATACAAAGAAAACAGTAGCAAATATTAGTGCAAATATAGAGAGTTTGGTTTCTTAAGTTTGGCTGGGAGGATATTTGTCTAAATTCTTACTGAAAGGATTCAAGCAAAGTGATACTGAGCAAAATTTAGGAAGTGAAAGGTGGTTTCAGACAGGTAGCTGTCCAGTTTTTCCTTAAAAACCTCCAGTGATGAAGCCCCTACAACTTCTGAAAGTAAGCTCTTCCACTAGTTAATTGTCTTCACTGTTAGGAAGTTTCTCCTTAATTCCAAATTCTTCTCTCCTTGATTAGTTCCCATCCATTGTTTCTTTATAATTTTATTTTTATTTATTTAATGTGTCGGGCATGTATTAGATAACAGCTATAAGTATAAACATGGACATGAACAAGGAATGAGTACAAATAAATGGGGAAAGTAGGACAGAGATGGTAGGCACACTGGTGCACTTATGCACACCCCCTTTTACGGACCTCTTAGGAATGGGGTGCAGTCTACGGCAGACAGTTTAAGGTTGAAGTGTGGAGGTTTGAGGATGTAACAATGGAGTCAGGTAGATAATTCCAGGCATTGACCACTCTGTTGCTGAAGTCGTTTTTTCTGCAATCGAGTTTGGAGCGGGTTTTTTTTTTGTTGTCTTGCCTTCTGCTGCTTTGGAAAATAAGTCGATCCCCTCTTCTTTGTGGCAGCCCCTCAAGTGTTAGAAACTTAGAATGCTGCTACCATGTCACTCTTAGTCCTTCTTTTCTCTAGTCTGGCCATACCCAATTCCTGCAGCTGTTCTTCATATGTTTTTGTCTCTAGACCTTTAATCATCTTAGTTGCTTTTCTTTGCATTTTCCCCAAAGTCTCAACATCTTTTTTTTTTTTAATGTGGTGACATTTATGGATGAAAGTATATGGAATGCTGATATTTGAGGGTGATAAAATACTTTTGTATGCTGGCAACACCATGGTTTGTTGAGAACCCAAATGATTTGTTGGCCATGTTACATATATTGTCTAATTTTCAGAATTGTAGATCTGAAAATTAATGTATCAAAGATCAAGGAGTTGCATTTGACAGGGAAAATTGGGTTGAACAATTGCCGGTTATATATAAATGTCAAAAACTTAGAACAGGTTTTTGGATTTGTGTGTTTTGATAGAATGTTTACTAAAGAAAAGAAAATGGATGCAGAAATGGTATACAAATGCTGTAGAAAGGCAATGGCTAGTATGTCATCTATTGCAAAGAATGAATGCTTGTCAAGAGAAATGAAAATGACTCCATAGGAGATTATTATTCTGCCCACTTTGTTATATGGGAATCAGAAATAGATATATGTATCAGGAAAAACAGAAAAGTTGAGTTCAACTGAAATAAGGTACTTACGTAAGTAGCATAGCAGAAAATGGCAGTGCATGCAACTGGTCAGCATCCAGGATAACAAACCTTTCTTCTGTAAAGGGGAGGAAATGGAATAACCCATAATTGCTCCATACAGATGTTCCCCCCCCAAAACAGCAGTCTCCGGTGGGTTTGAGGAAAAATCAGTTTTGACCCCATTGCAGTTTGGAGCATCAAACAGGCACTGGATTTGCCCACTTCCATTCTTAAAATCATTTCCGGAAATGGCTTGCTAGCTGCTTTTTAGGCATTGATAACTTTCAGAACAACAAGATTCATCACACCAGTTAACCCTCCTTCAATCTTTAGTGAGAGAAGTTTAAATTTAAGACATTTAAGAACTTTACTTTTTTAAATTCTGGAATAAACAGCAAATGGACCAATCTGATTTTATGATCTTTTTTTCAGGGCTGAAATTCAGCAGGTTCTGACAGGTTCTGGAGAACCGGTAGCGGAAATTTTGAGTAGTTCGGAGAACCAGCAAATGCCACCTCTTGCTGGCCCCAGAGTAGGGTGGGAATGGAGATTTTGCAGTATCCTTCCCCTGCCACGACCACCAAGCCACGCCCACAGAACCAGTAGTAAAAAAAATTGAATTTCACCACTGCTTTTTTTAGAGAGTAATCTCTATGAACGGAATCCATGGTTCGCTAGAAACTGTTTTTGTACTGTAGAAAATGGGAAATAAATGCCAGTTTTTGGCAAAACTATCCTAAAACGTCATGTGGCTGTGGGATACTGCAAACAGCCATCAATACAACCTGGTTGCTGAGTGCCTAAGTATGACCATATATCTGCTTGGAGATGGTGGTGGTGGTGGGAGAAATAACCATTGGAATTGGATAGGTCCATCATAAGTGACAAACTTTCTTATCTTGGACGTACAAAAGTGATATGTCATACTCATGAAAGTTCCAGAAAAAAAGACGAAGAGAAAATGAACAGAAATCTGCTTTTGTGACTTTATTTAAAAGGAATAAACATCAAAATTTTAAAAATCAAAAAGAAGGAATATAAAGTTGGCTCATTCAATCAAGGTTAAAAAAATATATGATGTCATTTCTATTGCTTCTTAATGGGTTTTTCCTGACCAGGACTGAATGATGTTCTTATTGATGTTGTATTTGATTATGGTAAGATATAGGAAGAAGATATTTTTTTTCTTAAAATATAGATGTTGTTATTTCTGATATCTGTTAAACTCACAAAGCAATTTCTGAAAGAAGATGAAGGAAAAAATGATAAGAAATTAACTTTGCTGGACACTATTTGAAAGGATTAAAGATTAAGATGTTTAATATGTTCCTGTTTCTGGTGGCTTTTAGTGGATTTTTTTTACTAAGTTCAAATGATAAAGCTTTAAAGATTTGTTTATAGATAAGAATGAAGATATGGGAAGAAGACACGTTTTTGCTGTGGTTTTATAGAAAATGTTATGTTATTGTGTTAAAAGGGAAGGATTATAAAACTGGTTTATTTGTTTAAGATTAAAATATACTGCATTTGCTGTTAAGCTTGGTAATTCTTAATGTATTTTCACTGATTAAGATTAAATTGTGAGGCTTTGTAATTTGTTTATAGATAAGAGATGAGATGTGGGAAGAAGATGACTTTGGTTGAAGAGTTGGAGAAGGAATTAAGTTATTGAAATTGCTGGTACTTCCCTTGGGGAAGTTTCTTCTTTATATCTCTCTTTTCTTATATTTTTTATTTCTTTCCCCCTTTTTTCCTCTTTTAATTTTTACATTTTTCTTAGTGAATATTATTTTTATTGCTGTATTTTAAAATAAAAATGATTATAAAAATAACATTAAAAAAATAAAAAAATCCCCTCTTCCATCATAGCTGAAACGGTCTTATTACTTTTTTAAAAAATGGGCGCTCCTTTTTACAACAATAAAACAACAATAAAACAAGTATTTGCAAATACGTTGTACCAAAATGAAGGCCCACATGAAGAAATTATTGAGGTAGACACATCACAATCCATATCTGTGGCGTTGAACTGACCTGGCGTACTGATCAGCAGGAATCTAGTAAAGCTTAACAGTATTAATTGTATCTGAAGCTTTGCAAGCAGAGATAATAGAATGGCTGATCTGCAGCACATACAGCATCATGCTGGGGTAGGTCAAATTTTTCTCCCCTCCCTTCTTTAGGCATTTAATTCCCCTTCATTTGTAGGACAGGCATCTCATCCAGGTAGGAAGGGAAAAGTTGAACAGCAAGAAGAGGCAAAATCTGACATTTGCTCCAAGAAACAGCGGTAGTCTTTCTGTATCTAGAATCTACAGCAGGAGTGTCAAACTCGATTTCATTGAGGGCCACATCAAGGTGATGTTTGACCTTGGGGGGGGGGGGCTGTGGCTGGGGGGCTGTGGTCAGCTTGACACCACTCATGTCAGGTGGCCTGAGGGCTCTTTAAGAGAAAACAGGCTCCCAAGCTCTGTTTTCGGCTGCAATGGCCTCCTGCAAGCCTCTGTCAGTGAAAACGGAGCTTAGGGGTGCCGCCCACAGTCCTCGCAAGCTCTGTTTTTGGCTGCAATGGCCTCCTGTAACCCTTTGCCAATGAAAGCAGAGCTTGGGAGGGCAGTCCTCCCAAGCTCCATGTTCACTGGCAGAGACACTGCAGGCCAGTTCTTTGCTGTTTCCAGGGCAGCCCTGCGGGCCAGATCTAAGCACCCCACAGGCCAGATCCAGTGCCCGGGTCTTGAGTTTGACACCTCTGACCTACAGTAAGGGAAAGTGCACTTTGGCATGAAAGTGGGCAAGAGAAGGAGGCCATCACAGATTTATTTCCTCAGGCAGAAGAACTGGCTTCCCTTTGTACGCAGAAAATAACCAGTCCAAATGATGATGATGATGATGATGATGATGATGATGATGATGATGATGATGATGATTTAAACTAAATTGTTCTGCACCTGCATCTGGTACTCTGCCAGCATTGTAAGCAGCAGATCTCAGTTCCAAGTATATCCCAACTATCCAATCAGAATATAATATGTCATCATTGCTGAAAACAAATCAAAACTAGAAACCCAAGCTGGGTTGTTTCCCCAG